>NC_041404.2:59806070-59833570 GCF_900747795.2 Erpetoichthys calabaricus | reverse complement strand
TGTTCCTTGTGTGACGTGTGCTGCGACGAGTGAGGAGTGCAGTGAAAATATAACACATGTGTGCCAATCAACAGGCACTCTGAGGTGCCCTCATTACTGAGTAGAATTACCTGAACTCTCAGGTTTTATCTTCTTCACCTCAAACACCTGCCTGACCTCGAGACCCCCGCACTGTTCACCTGAAGGCCATCGTGGTCCACTGAGTGAGATTTTCTTCTCTCTTTTTGCACACATCTGAACTTAACACACAGACCTGAGGGTGAAGGAGTTTGCACTTTGTCCTCAGATGTTAGTCGCTGATGTTGAACAAAGTCACACACCAATAACGTCAGCCACACTGAAGGTGACAGTCGTAAACCGATGTCACATTACTGCTCTTCAGAGAGGATG
Source organism: Erpetoichthys calabaricus (assembly GCF_900747795.2). NCBI lineage: Eukaryota > Metazoa > Chordata > Cladistia > Polypteriformes > Polypteridae > Erpetoichthys > Erpetoichthys calabaricus. Next base: position 59,833,180 of record NC_041404.2, on the reverse strand, counting down.
TCACACTTGACAAATGCATCTGCTGATGTTGTCACCTGAGGATATCTGATTACGTGACTAGAAATCTCAGGGCTGTCACATTACACTGATGTCACATTACATGACTTTGAGTCAGCAGGAATGTCAAACATGACACCTGCAGTTGCTGATCTTATGAATTGTGTATTTCCATACACTGTATATGACGAGAAATCACAGGGCAGGTCACATTACACCATTTCTGGTCATAGGGGGTGTCAGCCTTGACGTCTGGTGTAGCTGATCTCATCGCCTGAGTACACCAGTTTTAAATACTAGAAACCCCAGAGCATGTCATATTAAGCCAATGTCACATTAGACGATATGCTTGAATGGGACGACCTGTTCACCACATTGCACAAATTTGGGTTCAGCCCAAGCACATGTGCATGGATCAAGCTACTTTATGGTAGTCCAGAAGCCTCAGTTCGTATTCACAACATTATTTCAGATAACTTCAAACTAGAGCGCTGTCCTTGACAAGGATGCCCCTTATCACCTTTGCTCTTTGCTATAGCCATTGAACCACTGGCTGTTTACTTTCGAAATGCATCAGAGATGAAGGGGATTCTCAGAGAAGGACTTGAACAAAAAATATCACAATATGCAAATGATACGGTACTGTATGTATCAGACCCTCAAAATTCTGTGCAGCAGTCCAAAAAGCAAAAGATATCAGGACTTAAAATCCATTTTTATAAAAGTGTGCTTTATCCAGTGAAATCTCTAGCACGTAATATCGGACTGCACACCTTCCCATTAATCTTAGCAGATCAGTTTAAATATCGATGTGTAAATATTACAAGTAAATATTTAGCTCTTTTTTAATAAAATGTTGCTGCCTGCATGGAAAAAACTAAAACAAGACGTGACTAGATGGTCTACCCTCCACTTCACGTTAGCAGGGAGAATCAAAGTTGTTTAGAAGACCATCCTTCCCTAACTGCTCTTCCTGTTTCATAGGATCGCCATATAAATTAACTAATCATTTTTGAAGGAATTAGACTCAAACATAACTTCATTTATTTGGAATTCGAAACATCCATGCATCCAAAGGGCGACCTAAAGCAGAAGGTGGCATGGCACTACCTAACTTTCAATTTTATTACAAGCTATAAAGACCTGGACGTCGACACAAATCAATGAAAATTCACAAGCCTGGTCTGCAATAGAATTCAAATCTTGCAGGACTTCTTTATATTCCTTGCTCTGTGCCCCAGTTAATACAAACTACCAGCATTACACTAAAAATCCAATTACCCTTCATTCTCTCAGAGTATGGCACCAATGTAGGAATGACTTTAAGACAGAAAGAGCTTTTATCTGCTGCACCTCTACATGACCACCACCTTTATCCACTCTCTCAACCATATACACTATTGAATGTCTGGAAAATGTCTGGGATTAAAACACTTACAGACTTGTACAAGGCCCTTAACCTACAGTCGCTCTGTCCGGCGTATGACGTTTATCTGCATCCAGCACAGCAAGCAGGTACTCCAACTTTCAGGGAACACTTGGGGGTTGTTGGCAGGACTGGCACTCCTGGCACCGCAAAAAAAAATAACCTCACACTGTTCCATTGTGGTGCTGAGGTGTCACCCACTGCTTTCGGGTCCCAATCCAGGTGGATCGGCATGTGGTGGGTACAGCAATACGTTATCAGCGCCTGTTCCTAACCTCCCCTCACATTAAACAGCTTCTAGTCAGAGGGGATGTCAAACTTGAAGACTGAGTTGTTAATTTCATCTCCTGAGTATGTCAGTTTATATTATTAGAACTTGCTGGTGACGTCATACTACACGACTTCTAGTCAGAGGGGATGTCAGACTTGATTACTGCTGTTGTCAAACTCACCGCCTGTCAATTTATATGATTAGAACTTGTTGGTGATGTCACATTACACGACTTCAGAGTTTACAGGTGCGGTGACTTTGGCCACCTTATCTCCCCCTTGTTTTCCTTTCTGGATTGTTCTCTTGGTATGGAAAACATGAGACATCAGACAGACGAGTCTCACTTCTCTGTGCAGGGTTCTAAAATTCTCGTGTTCCTTTGTGCCCATCACAGCATTCACTGGGTTGTACTTCCTGCTGAACACTCATTGGCTGTCAGTGTTACTGCACATAGGCTCCGCCCCTACAATTTGAGGCAATGTAACCTGCTGGAGGCCACGAGTCACAAATTGGGTGAAGTGAGAAGCTGCTGATCACAGGACACGCACTATGACAGCCCCCCGACTCGATGACATTATGCAAATGAGACTCCGACTGAAAATAGCTGGAAAAGTCTTCTAATGTGACATGGTTTTAAAATGACATGCTCAGGTGACAAGATCACCAACAGCAGTAACCACTTTGACATCCACTCCAGTTTGAAGTCATGTGATCTGACAACAAGCCCCCTCTAACTTCACCCTCCCAAAATTGTCTTGTAAAAGGGGTTCTCTTAAAGAAAGAAAGTTCTTGATACCGGTGCAGTCTTCTTCAGTCCCCTCCATTGATTCCCTCATAGGTTCAAGTTAGCTGTCTAAACATCAACATCTGAACGCTCAGGTGGGTTTCAAAGCCTTTGTTACTCACCGTTTCACCACACAGTATGAGCAGATGCTGGCGTAGGTCTGGCCATCGCTGCCACACACAGGGTTGTAGAGATTTGTGCAGTCAAGATTCACGAGGGCCTGACAGTTGGGCTACAGAAATGGAGAGAAGAAGGTCAGGTAGACGTAAGCAACCGGGCGCTGAAGAAGCAAAACTGAGGAGACCCTTACCTGTGGAGGGATGCTTGTCCCGCTTGTCAATGCTGTGGAGAAAAAGAGGGTGAAACCCGTCATTGAAAACTCCCTGAAACATCTAAAAACATGTAAATCTTCATTTATTTTCAGAAATAAACATTTATGAGGACTTCTTAGTAAGAATCTGTCATCACATCAGACATTGCATTACACAAAAAACATCCGTCAGCGTCATCGTCATACACAGCATGTGCTGCTCTGATGGGCTATGAAGGCACAAACTCCTCAGTGGGCTCCTCTCCAACAACACTTGTGTGATCCTGAGGGTCTGACATTGCCTCCGATAAGGCGGCCAGCAAAATGAAAGGCAAGGAAGGGCAACGACATTAGTGACATGGAGGGGAAATGCCCATCAGTGCTGCCTCACAGGCGCCATGTCCAGAGCTTGAACCCCACGTCAAGTCATCGTCTGTGTGGAGTCTGCATGGGTTTGTCGTCAGGCTTTCCTCCCACATGTCAAAGATGAGTTTATATTGTTAGTGGACATCTCTAAAATGGATCTGTGTGTGTGTGTGTGTGTGTGTGTGTGTGTGTGTGTGAAAATGTAGTCTGCATTGGACTAGCAGACCCTCCACTGTGGGGTCAACACCTTGTAGCCAAATCTGCAGTGGCTCCATGTGGCCCTGATCTGAGTAAGTCAGCTGGAAATTAAAATGGTGGATGGACTCACCTGATAAATTCTTGTAATCTTCTCATTTAATGTTCATTCTGGGATCAAACACATTCTATCTATCTATCTATCTATCTATCTATCTATCTATCTATCTATCTATCTATCTATCTATCTATCTATCTATCTATCTGTGCCTTTCATGTCTATCTATATACTCTATTATATAGTGCCTCCATCCATCCATCCATTTTCCAACCCGCTGAATCCGAACACAGGGTCATGGGGGTCTGCTGGAGCAAATCCCAGCCAACACAGGGCACAAGGCAGGAACCAATCCCGGGCAGGGTGCCAACCCACCGCAGGACACACATAAACACACCCACACACCAAGCACACACTAGGGCCAATTTGGAATCGCCAGTCCACCTAATCTGCATGTCTTTGGACTGTGGGAGGAAACCAGAGTATCCGGAGGAAACCCACACAGACATGGTAAGAACATGCAAACTCCACGCAAGGAGGATTATATAGTGCCTTTTATAGCTATTTCTATGTCATATAAAAGACAGGTGGCACAGTGGTAGTGCTGCTGCCCGCCATTAGGAGATCAGAGTTTACTTGCCTTGTTCTCCCTGATGGCACAAACCTTTACCTGACCTCTCCTCCTGATAAAACAAGGGGGCTTTGTCTGACGTCTCGTATTTTCCTAAAATGGCTAATGTTTTACCGATTCTGCGTTGAGTGTGTAAAGTTATACACACAACTCTGCCTAAATCTTAATACATAATTCGCCAGTCTCCTCACTCACTCACTCACTCACTCACTCACGTCCGTCCGAAGCCGAATGCGCAGTCGCCTTCTGCGCAGCTGCCCGAAAAACCTTACGAGACCAACATCACGGCAGGCGGCGGATTTACGGCCGCGAAAATTCAAAGAGAAAGGCGACTTCGATTAAAGCTCTAGAGGCCTGAAAGGCAATTTCGACTACAGCTCGAGGCCTAATTACGCATTCATTCAATACACCTATATCAGGTTTGTGGTGCTTATACTTATTATATAGTATACTATTCCACTCGTGCCCATTTCATCTTACGTTGTCGAAACGGGCTCTTTGTCTAGTTAAACATATTTAACATGTTCATGTGAGAGAGAAAACAGATCATCAGTAATAAAACTCACACAGAGAGAACTAAACTTAAAGGAAATTGAATTAATTGCCCTTAAACCTTCTTAAAGCCAATTTTCCTAATCATTTTTGATTTATTTCTCACCAAACTGACTCATATGGTAAAGACTTGTACTGTGTAAGCAGGAATCTCACCTGAGAGGCAAATGAAGGCAATGCACAGCAGCAGGAGGCGCATGGCAGACATCTCGACTTGTCTTGTTGGTGTGTGTGTGTGTCAGACTCAGACTGGCCGACCAACAGGCTGCTGCCCTTAATTTATAAGGTGGCACATGAGGATAACAAATAAAAGAAAAAACCCTGCAGGCATTGATCCTCCCGATTACTGAATATTCAAAACTATTGTAAATTAAGAATGGCCTTGGAGATACACATGTCACAAAGATAGATAGATAGATAGATATGTCGCCATTCTCCCCTCTTCGGCCCCTCATGAACTCACAGCTGAGGCTCTTGTCTCCAGGACTGTCACTTTGCCGAATCATCTGACCCTCGATACGCTCTTAACAGTGCCATGGTGACCCTGCCAGGTGACAGACAGACATGTTGCTCCGTCACACTAAATCCTTCTCATGCCTGATGGTATCCCACTTGGCCTGTAAAAGACCCCCAGCAGCTGATCCTGGTTTAGCCCCAGACTGGACATCAGTAATGGGTGCTGACTGCTTTACTGATCTTCTCTCTTTCTGCCCAGCTTTGCTCTGAACAATAGTTGATGTCTTAATAACTCTTATTATCATCCTCTTATGTTGTTGTATTGTTAAATGTACTTTGGTGGCTTTTATGTCACCTGTCACTCATGTCAGGGTCAACACTTCTGCTCGCCCTTCTGATTTCAGTTATATTGCCTTATTATCGTCAGCCTTATGCTGGTGTTGAGTTCCCTGAATCTTTTCCTTAAGTTAAAGTTTTCTTCTAATTGTTGTTATTGAGAACAAACAGGGTGGACTTGTGAATTCTGAAAGTTGTTCAAACAGACCCCAATAACTCCTCTCCTCAAGATGGCCCCTCTCAGCCCACCTCAAGTCAATCATCACAGACCCGTGTCTCTCCTCTCCTTTCTCTGACCAAGTCTGCTTGACTCTAATCAGTTGGCCTTCATGGACGGCCATTCCACTGAGACGGCTCTGCTTACTGTTGTTGCTGTGAATGTCATCTCCACTCGTCTTGCCACATCTCTCCTCTACCTCTGATATGATCAACCACCACATCAGCCACCAGGTTTGACTCCTGCCTCCTGGGCAGATTCTGTGGTGTGTCCCGGCATGGAGAGATCGAGGGATGTCAAGGGTATGTCACAAAAGCAGAGGGTTGCCCCAAGGATCACTGCTGGGTCCTCTCCTCTCATCACTAAACACCTCCTCACAAGGCCCTGTCATCCAGTTCTACAGTTTAAACCATCAGTGCTGTAATAATAAATAATAAATTACAATTTGTTGATATAGCCATACCAGTCATTCCACCCAGAGGACCACATGGTATCAACAGGAATCTCTGCATGTCTCCTGATATTACAACCTGGATGGAGGAACACCATCTGCAGCTCAGCCTAGCAAAGATGGTCCATCTTGTTATGCCACCTCGTCAGTGTGTTGCCTATTAGCTTGGCTCACTACCACTGTCACCTGACAAGTTTGTATGTCACCTGAGAGTCATGTCAGCATTTAACATAATGAGATAGAAACAGTTCAGATTTCCTATAATATTCTACATATTGACACCTGTAAGCAATGTGTTCCATTGTGCTCACCACCCAAGAGGGAAGTGGATGATATTTGAAGGATAAAATAGCATTACCATATTCGGTCCCCGGCCCCTATTGTCCCCTATGCGCGCCCTTAAATAACTGGCAAAAAAAATTCAGAAGAAAGTGGGATTGGTACATTTATTGAAATCTGCTGATTACATTTACTTGCCCGGTGCCCGAGTGCTCATTTGTGACCCCTTTCCCCAGACGCCTGCCAAATCCTAACCCCCGGTTTGAAACAGACAATAAAAAAAATTTTAAAAAACTGTTCTCAGAAAAAGTAAAAAGAAAGATTTAACGTAGTCCAAATATATGGAGGAGAAACCTGCAATTCAGTTCCTACCGTAGGATGGCACAAGGAAACACAACAGTCCTCTGGTGAAAACAGGCGTCTCCGCTGGCTATCATGAAGAAACTCACTCATGAGCAGTGACGTAGCTTGGGGGGGGGGGTAACATGGGGGGACATCTGTCCCCGGGTGCAACATCCAGGGGGCGCCAAATTTCCCTTCCCCATTGCATTTTGGCAAACAGGAGGGGGCGCGAAATCTTCAGTTGTCCACAGGCGCTGAAAACCCTCTGGTCATGAGTCCGGCTCACCAAACGGGACCACCCGGAGAACACCAGACCCCGGCCTCTTCTCGGGGATTCGTCACACTGATTATTACTGCTGGGTGGCCACCCACAAATAGCAGACGTCCCTGGGTGAGGTCAGATCCTGATGACTCTTAAAGAGTAGATAGTCGCCTCTTTGCCTTCAGCCTTTTCCTTCCTTTTTTCTCTCCTCCTTTCCTCGATCCGCCATTCCCCTTGAAAAGAAAAGTTTCCCGCCGAAACATCTTTTTCTCCGCTTGGATGTTATGGTAACGTACTTCAAAAAGTTTTTATTTTTATACTGTATCGAGGATTTGTTCTGTTCTGTGTATTGTATTGTATTGTATTCTATTAACCCCCTTCTTTTTGACACCCACTGCATGCCCAACCTACCTGGAAGGGGGTCTCATTTGAAATACCCTTCCTGAGGTTTCTTCCATTTTTTCCCTACAAGGTTTTTTTGGGAGTTTTCGTTGTCTTCTTAGAGAGTCAAAGCTGGGGGGCTGTCAAGAGGCAGGGCCTGTTAAAGCCCATTGCGGCACTTCTTGTGTGATTTTGGGTGATACAAAAATAAATTGTATTGTATTGTAACATGACACTGGCAACTTGCAGCTGGAATGTTTACCGGGTGGGATCCTCCCAGCACTGCATTGTCCTCAAAGGTGTCTGAAGGGCTATTTATAGACACCCTCCCTGCCACATTATAAAGTGACGGACAGTCCAGAAGGTCAACCCGACTGACATCTAATGTAGCCTTGCTACAACTTACTGTTGTGCTGAGTGGGCGGTGGTCACCTGATCCAGGACCACCACAGGTGTTGCCGTCCCATACCTGCCTCAGGTGTGCAGGTGGAGCTCTTAAAGTCTCCTGTGAGTGGAATGAAGGAAGCGTCACGGAGTGGACATCTCGGCTCTCTGCTTTTATTCTTCTCATGTCTTTCCTTTACAGAAGTGCCACCAGTCCCCTCCACATTGACAAACATGGAAATTGTTGAATCTACAGAGGAACACCTGGAGGTCTGCTGATCTTCACTCCGCTTGGCACTTCACAAGCCCCACAGCTGACTCCTGCATTCATTTAAATCTGAAATAAATGTTTTCTTCTAGCATGAAATCTGATCTCAGTCTCATGTTTGCTGTGTGTTTCTCTCATGCTCATCCAAAGTGACCTCCAAATCATGACTGCATACCACAGTTATTTCCATATTTCCACATTGTAAAGCCTGACAGGTGTGACGGCTCTTTCTAGTGACACTGCTGGACGCTGTGCCTGCCATCGGAGGATTTCATAAGTGACTTTTCTGCACTTGGCCTTTCTATTGTGAACTTCATGTTGTTCACTAGGTGGCCTAACAGGCGGGGTGACACCCAAGGATATCATTGGTGAAGGCTGAGTTTGGTGTCTTTTGATTTTATATAGCACCTTCCATCATGAACAGCAGCTCTTTTCATATATCAGTACTGTGAGGGCCGGCTGTTACAACAACTTCATCATCTAACGGAGAGTCACTCTTCTGAAGACTGAATATGACGCTTTGTGACTTTATATAGCGCCTTTTATTGTGAACACCATTTCTTCCTGCATTTCTGTACTGTGAGGTCTAGCAGGCACACTGACTCACTGGTGACACAAAGTCAATTGCTGGCTTTCAATCTGCTACCTTTTGATTTTATATAGTGCCTTTCATCATGAATGCCAGATTTTGTCCCATTTTTCTCTGTTGAGAGCCATGGCAAGTACATTGAGTCACTAAGCTCACAGAGTGTCAGTCTTGCTGGCTGAATATGTCACCTTATCACCTTCTTTGGTGTCTTTTGTTATATAGTGCCTTGCTCTCATGAACACCAATCACTTTTAAATTTAAATGACTAGCAGGTGCAGTGTGTCGTCCGCTTGCTTATATAAACGGTGAATGACAAACTATGATTTGATAGTGTGGCCATTTTTATAGCGCCATTCTATCATGAACCTGCGGTGAGGTTCATGGCTGGTGACTCCTTCAGAGTGAGCTTTACAAATCTATCAACCCCAAAGAGTCGCTTATTGACTATTCAATTGGCAGCCCCCATGCACATCATTAACTACTGGTGATGTTTCATATCTCATTCTTTACACACACACAGGTAAGGCGCATATGTGGTTAAGAAAGAACGGCGAGAGAGAGAGAGAGAGGAGAGAGCGCATTTGCTCCTCACCCTCCATGTGTTCTAGACTTGCCTTTGCAATTCCACAATTCAAACTCATTCAATACAAATGAAAGTATAGAGTGGTGGACAAAAAAAAAACATATTTCAATTTTGACCTTAATTGAAATATTTAGTTGTCTTTAAAAGCTTTTAATACTGATACTTTAATCAATTTTTAAACAGACTGTTCAACAAAAGGATAAGAAGAAAAACAAAAGAATACTTTATTTATTGTCAAAATGTAGTCTTTAAATATTGGATTGTTTTTTTCTTAGTCTGATCCCATTTTTCTTTTTTTATAAAATTGAAAGCCGTTTATGCGCTTACCTTTATTTGTAAATGAAATCCAGGCGCCTATACTTCTGTACAAAAATCTCCGTCAGTTTCTTGTAAAAGTCCTCCTTATTTTCCTTTAGTTGTCAAAGTTTTAATCTTCCATTTTTGGCAGTCAGTCGGAACATATAATAAAATAAAATAAACGGAACGCTGCGGTGCACGTAACTTTCTGATGTCGCTAACTGATTGGCGCCTCTGCGCATTAGAACTGCGGCAACGAGCACCTGTTGGGCTCACATGCGCCCCCTTCAGGGCGCTACGGTACTGTCTGCTTCGCCTTGTGCCTTTTTACTGCGGTTTTATGTCCGATTAGTAAGACTAAATATGTCACACACATTTATTGAAGATATTAGCCAGACTGTGGAAAGTCAGGGTGTGTAATAAACGTGTATACAAACATTACATTGGTGACATACAGAGAGACAGCAACAGGCACGCGCCAATTGAAGGCATCAACCGCGCAGTCCGAGGTGAGGTAAGTCTCGTCGGTAGCGCACCTCGCGTTTCTCCCCTGTGTTTTATCAGAAAATGCGCAGATTTAGCGATTTTAACTATAAAAATGATCAAAATTATTGGAATCATACAGAAAGCAATTGTATAGCACAGACCAGTGGACAAATTTATTTTATGTTATCATGATTTTTTTTTACTTTTCATGATGACAGGTGAGGCTCTGCCTGCCTCCCCTGACCACACGTCCCTTTACTGAAGAGCAGTCCTGGTGCCAAAGAAGTGCTGGACTTCCACTAAGTTCTGATCCAGCTGGTCCAGCACTGAAACACCGAGCCTCTTTTCTTCTTCTCGCACGCTGCATTTGCTTTTATTATCATCTGCGCAGTAATTAAAGTATTTCCACACGTTACTTTCTCGCTTTCTCCCCACAAACATCTGTGCAAAACTCGCCGTCGGCAACCACAAGTTTTTACTGCTTCAACCTGACGAACCAAATGTGCTTAACAAACAAACAGCTGTCATTTGCGGAAATTGTGCCACGTGACTCTAGTAAGAGATCACCGCATAGTAAACAGTGCAACGTAACTCAACACTCAGGGCGACTGAACCGGACTGAACAAAAATGCTGTTGCTGTTCTGCGGTGGGCTGGCGCCCTGCCCAGGGTTTGCTTCCTGCCTTGCGCCCTGTGTTGGCTGGGATTGGCTCCAGCAGACCCCTGTAATTAGGATATAGCGGGTTGGATAATGGATGGATGGATGGCTATTGCTGTTTTTTTTCGTTCTCATTTTGGTTCGTTCACATATCAGTAATTTTTATTTGTATTTACTTTTAGTTTCTCTGTTCGCCTTAATTTCAGATCTCGTTCTTGTAAAACGAAAAACAATATTTTTAGATGTAGTTCTCATTTTCTTTATGAAAATATCACTGCAAAGTCCACAGCAGGGTGGCCCTGCTACTTTATAATTTTATATCATGCCCTTTGTATATAGCGCCTTTCGATTGTGACCACAGTTTTTTTTTCCCATTTCTGTACTGTGAGGCCTGGCAGATGCAGAGCCTCCATTTTCTCAGTGGGAGTCACTGGTGCGGACTGAACCTTCTGTCTTGTGCCTTTGCTTGCCACTAGGGGGCACCCTGCCTTTACTATGCAGAAGTTGTTTGACTGTTTTGTTTTTTTTCATTATTTTCTATTATGACACAGTGAGTGGTTTTCATGAGGTCCACGGTGTCACACTTTCAGTGTAAGTCTTACTTCATGTCTTTATCAACATACAAGCTGCTGTCTCACTCATTTTGCACACTAACTTTACTTCTTTATGTCTTTTTATATTGTGTGGCTTTGCTGCTGCACTATCTCTCCTCACAGGGGGTCACGCTTAGACACGGAATCTGCCACCTTACGATTTTATATATAGTGCCTTTTTAATGTAGTCCTTTTTCATTCTACTGTAGTAGGAAGTCAATAACGGAGGTTCAACCTGCTACTTTATGATTTTATATAGTGCCTTTTCTAAATAGTGCCTTTTGATTGCTGACACCAGTTCTTTCATATTTCTGTATTGTGAGGTCTGGCAGGTGCAGACGCTCCATTTCCTTAAAGGGAGTCACTGGGGCGGACTGAACCTTCCATCTTGTGCTGTGTGATTCAGTGTCTTTGCCACTAGGGGGCACACTGCCTTTAATACGCAGATCTTCTTTCATTATTTTAATACTCTGCTCAGGCCTGAGGCACAACGTTGTGGTCAGTGAGTGTTGCTACCTTAATATGAAATGTCTGTCCTCCTTATCTGAAATAACTTCATGTTAACTTTCTACCTTATATAGCGCCTATTGTGCCTTTGCACCAAGCCAGACCCACTGAAAGCTCCTTGCCACGTTAGCCAGAAGGCAGGTCTCAGTGACCCACAGAATTGGGGTCTCAGCAGAAGCTCCATGGCCGTCATTTCCAGCACTGGTTGCTCCTGCATTCTAACACGTGGCGACATGTTGTTGCATGTTGATTATCACACACACATAAGAATGTCACTGTCCTCTGTACACACAACAGCAGGCACCCCATGAACTGAGTACATTCTTATTTCATATTTGTTGTCCTTGTTAACTTAGAAGGCTGCAGAAGGTTTTCCAAGCTGTGTGATTAACAAGCAAGAACTCAAAAGGCCGAGTCAGGTTTACTTTTAAAGAGACCGAGGTCGCCACCTGGTGGAACATTTTTGAATTAAACTTTCCTTTTATGGCCAACTGTTACGCTTGTGCTGAGTTCAGATTTGGAAATCAAGAGAGCCCTCTAGTGGGACATTTCAGCATTGTAATGTATAATTGGTGCCAAGTTTAATGAAGGGGGCCTTCCAGATAGATAGATAGATAGATAGATAGATAGATAGATAGATAGATAGATAGATAGATAGATAGATAGATAGATAGATAGATACTTTATTAATCCCAATGGGAAATTCACATTCTTCAGCAGCAGCATACTGATACAATAAATAATATTAAATTAAAGAATGATAATAATGCAGGTGAAAAACAGACAATAACTATGTATAATGTTAAATGTTAACGTTTAACCCCCCGGGTGGAATTAAAGAGTCGCATAGTTTGGGGGACGAACGATCTCCTCAATCTGTCAGTGGAGCAGGACGGTGACAGCAGTCTGTCGCTGAAGCTGCTCCTCTGTCTGGAGATAATACTATTAAGTGGATGCAGTGGATTCTCCATAATTGACAGGAGTCTGCTCAGCGCCCTTCACTCTGCCACAGATGTCAAACTGTCCAGCTCCATGCCTACAATAGAGCCTGCCTTCCTCACCAGTTTGTCCAGGCGTGAGGCGTCTTTCTTCTTTATGCTTCCTCCCCAGCACACCACCGTGTAGAAGAGGGCGCTCGCCACAACCGTCTGATAGAACATCTGCAGCATCTTATTGCAGATGTTGAAGGACGCCAGCCTTCTAAGGAAGTATAACCGGCTTTGTCCTTTCTTGCACAGTGCATCAGTATTGGCAGTCCAGTCCAATTTATCATCCAGCTGCACTCCCAGATATTTATAGGTCTGCACCCTCTGCACACAGTCACCTCTGATGATCACTGGGTCTATGAGGGGTCTGGGCCTCCTAAAATCCACCACCAGCTCCTTGGTTTTGCTGGTGTTCAGGTGTAGGTGGTTTGAGTCGCACCATTTAACAAAGTCCTTGATTAGGTTCCTATACTCCTCCTCCAGCCCACTCCTGATGCAGCCCACGATAGCAGTGTCATCAGCGAACTTTTGCACATGGCAGGACTCCGAGTTGTATTGGAAGTCCGATGTATATAGGCTGAACAGGACCGGAGAAAGTACAGTCCCCTGTGGCGCTCCTGTGTTGCTGACCACAATGTCAGACATGCAGTTCCCAAGACGCACATACTGAGGTCTATCTTTAAGATAGTCCACGATCCATGCCACTAGGTATGAATCTAATCCCATCTCTGTCAGCTTGTCCCTAAGGAGCAGAGGTTGGATTGTGTTGAAGGCGCTTGAAAAGTGGGACATTTCGTTTTTCAACTCACTTTCTGAAACCAGTTGTCCTGGGGCCTCATGTATAAACGGTGCGTACGCACAGAAATGTTGCGTACTCCCGTTTCCACGCTCAAATCGCGATGTATAGAACCTAAACTTGGCGTACAGCCACGCACATTTCCACGGTAACTCATACTTGGCGTACCCAGCGTCAAAGAAGTGCTACTGTTCCTGTGTGATCACCCTTTCTTTCTTAGATCCACATTCCTGACGCGGCTTTATAAATACACTGAAATTAACTGCATATTGTTTATTAGTGTAATGCATCTGATTGTAATTAACCTGCAGCAATATAATGGTCCAGGGAATAGCCATAGTATTCCAAATACCATAACTGCTTTAGCGTTGTTACACTCACTGCATCTTCTTCTTCTTTCAGCTGCTCCCGTTAAGGGTTGCCACAGCAGATCATCTTTTTCCATATTACTCTCACTGCACCACTCGGAGTGTTTATATCACTGTATCTGAGTGGGGAATCACAGCAGCAGCTGATCGGAAAGAGAAATATCGGTATACAGCATGAAGCAGACGCTGCCTGAGCCACGGCAAAACGCTTTAGAGACTTCCCAGTACGGACTTTGTGGTTTACAAAAGGTTTCATCCCAAGAACCCTAAACGCACTCAACCAGTCCATCAAGTGCTCCTTATAGAACTGTTTACTTATAAGTACAATCACCTCACTGTAAACTTGCACCACAGTTATAATATTGCACAACCTGCGCCACTTTATAAAGCGCGTATTTACATATGATGATGGTATTCATTTTTAAGATGAAATGCAGCAAAATATGTTGATTATATTATACAGATAAAACTTTAACTTCATTTAAATAATCTGTATTGTTAATAATTAAACATGTGAGGACACGGTGCCGCAGCGCTAGCTAGTTCAGGGATTGTTCCTGCATTGCGTTGTATTCTTGCTGGTGCTGACGTGACACTGGAAGGATAGACGGATAGAATAATTAAACACGTACTACGAAGATATTTCAATGTTCCTTAAAAGTTTTGAAGAATCTGCGTTTTAAACTTACAGATGGCTTCACGTCTATATAGCTGATTGTGTGGCGATTGGGTATTTGGAGAAAGAAAAGTAAGGACAGGAATTGGAGGTTAGTACGTTTGAAAGAGACAGTACTGCTGTGAAAAATTATTTCATTGAAAGTCGCGCATGGCGCAGCCAGCCTCTTGCGTGAGACATGAACAAGCACTGCGCCACCGTGTTCCCATGTTTAATAACATGCTTTCATTCCTATCATCATAAAAAAGATATCACGTATACATCTCAGTATTTTAATTATTCAGAGAGCTGTAATATCACGAATGTAATGGATTATGTGTCCTGTCGGAGAAAGAGAAAGCCCGTTTAAGAAGCAGGTAGTGATTCACACACAGAGCACAAAGAAGATCAAATACAGAACAAAGCATTTAACGTCTTACTTTAGTTACAATGGGATTTGAGAAACTAGTAAATTAAATGATTTGAAGATGAAGTTTATGATGTTCTACTTTAATGGCAGAATAAACTACGTGATTAAAGTGGAAATTTTGAGAGTAAAGTTGATATTTCGTGCTTTTTTCCCACTGCATGCCTATTTTTTTTGTCTGTACCCTAATAAGCTTTCATATGACACTCAGATGGTGGGCTACCACTCGCCTTTTCACGGCGACTTTGATATGTGATTTTTTTTTTATTTCGGGCACTGTGCGACTTTGTGAATTTGATCTTTCGAGTTTCTCCGACACTCTGTCACTCGATCAGCTTCCTTTTGTTGATTATACCACTGTTTAAACCAACAAATAGTAAGTTTTTCCTTTGCCTCCACTTGGTATTCTCTGAAATTCTTATATTTCTCCCCGTGCTTTTCCCATTGTCTTTTCACAGAAGGCTATTTATATTGATTTGCATATTCAAAGAGGCATAATTCTGGGAGGAGTTGGGGCGGGACAGAAGGCACGTGCACGTGCGTTACTTTTCACGCTGATCGGGATTTATGTAGTGGAAGAACGTGAAAGTTTGCGTACGTACAGATTCCTGCATCTGGATTTTTCTGTGCGTACGCACATTCCCACTTTTGTGCTTACGCCATGTTGCCATGTTATAGTGTGAGTTCTACGCACGGCGTTATACATGAGGCCCCTGGTCCGTGGTGATTATTTTCCCTTTTTTGAGTAATAGTTTCCATTTGTTTACTTTCTTTTTTTATACTTTCTAATTTTCCTACTTTCATATTCTTTAACTTTCTCCACATTTGTATCAAGCATACGTTTTTTTTTTTTTTGAGCCTTTCTAATTCCACTGCTTTCATAATCTGCTCTGCATGTGTATAGTGCCAACATTTGTGAACGTCTTTATGAAGTTCTACTTTGTCTTTTACTCTGTCTTTTAATTCTGAGCCCAATTGGACGTGCTTTGTTTCAATTCCACTTGTTACGGGCAGATAATTACTTTCCTTATTTTCTGAATTTGCACCTAGATTATTAGTTTTATTTTGCTCTTTTTTCTCTCCAACGCTTTTAAGTCTCTTTTCTCCTTGCTGCTTTCTTCTTCGCTTAGTCGTCGATGTTTCATTTATAATGTATTGTCCTTATATGCTTTATATGTGCTGAGACCCTGGATCTGTGTGTGCTCACATCCTTCACAAGACTGAATGTTTTGCTGCCCCGTTGTCTTATTTGATATTGATTGTAAGTAGGGCGTGTCTTGCAAGAATCTCATGTTCTACGTCATCGCGAGACGGTCCTGGGTCAATCTCTTGGCACAATGTCTCATGTTTTAACTGCCTTCCGTGATCTTAACGTGAAGATCACATATCATCTCCTAGTCATTCTCTCCCACAGGATTTTTTTTTTTATAATAGAGAGATTTATTTAAGTACTGTTTGGGACACTGAACTATTTATTTGGACACTGTTTTGTTGGATTGTTTTTAAATAAAAGCATTTTGCACTTTTTTCACCATCCCCTTGCTTCGTTGATGTCTTCACTCTACAGCTCATCGGTGACATTACCGACGGCGTCGGGTTCAAAAGCTCCCCAAAAGCAAGATGGGAGCATGGAGCTGAACCCACGTCATCGCAATCCATTGAAAATAATATCTCTGGGGTGTTAGCCATTGTGGGTGAATATATTACACTACACAGGCATTGAAGATTGGAAGCTAAGTGTCTGCCTTTAATAAGTCCAGTTTGGACTTGTGATATTACCGAAGGCAGCACTCTCTCGATCCTTCTAGCTAGGACTTTGGAAAGTATCTTAACATCATTATTCAGAAGTGAGATTGGTCTGTATGATGCACATTGTAATAAGTCCTTATTTTGCTTAGGAAAAATGGTACTTAATGCTTGGTGAAAAAGTTTGAGGTACGATTTTATCGTCTCTGGCTTCTGTAAATGTTGCTAATAAAAGGGGTTCAAATATAATTGAAAATGTTTTATAAAATTGAATAGGGTGTCCATCAGGGCCTGCTGCATTCCCACTCTGAAGTGAGTTTATAGCGTCTAGTAATTCTGAGAGTGTCAGAGGTTTATCCAATTCCTCTGCACCTCTGGTTGTGGTATCTGTAACACATCAAGAAATGCTTCAGGTTGTCTTCTTTAAACTGAGTAGAGTATAAGGACTTATAGTAGCCTCTAAATGTGTGCATTGTATTGTTATGGTCAATGATTTTGTCTCTGTCTGTGTTGGTAATTTAAGAATGAGTTGTTCTGTTTCCTTTGTTATCCAGAGGTTGAGTTCTGAATGCAGAGCCTGTCTTTTCTTATAAAGTGCCTGATTTGGACACCTGGCGTTGTTCTTGATCTTTTCTGGTAATTTCACTGATTAACTCTGAGGCCTTCTTGGTTTCTGATTTTGTTTTCGGGGGAGAGATATGAAATAATCTGTCCTCTTAAGGAAAAGCCTTCAGAGTTTTCCAGAGTAATCCTGCAGAGACCTCTGAGGATGTATTTGTCTCTAAAAAAAAATCAGTTTACTTGGATATTAGCAGTTCTTGTCTGCTAATAAAGGTGGGTTAAGATGTGGGGCTGTGATAGATAGATCGATAGATAGATAGATAGTTAGATAGATAGATAGATAGATAGATAGATAGATAGATAGATAGATAGATAGATAGATAGATAGATAGATAGATAGATAGATAGATAGATAGATAGATAGATAGATAGATAGATAGATAGATAGATAGATACTTTATTAATAATGTGTAATGATTGTAATGCTGTGAGCTCCGTGATCAAAGGGGCATGGTCAAAAATAACAATAGCATCATACTTACAAGATTAAATCGTGGCCGAGAAATTGTTATCTATAAAGAAATAATTAATCCTTGAGTAACAGTGATTCACTGGTGAGAAGTAGGAATATGCTTTTGAGTTTGGGTTTAGAAGCCTAAGGGGTTTGATAAGTTGTGATCAATTGCAAACTTTCTAACTGTTTTTGCAGTGTTAGATATCATCGCTCCTGTAGCAGGTACCCAATCCAGGTCTGGATTTAAAACACAATTAAAGTCTCCAGCCATTATAATTTTATGAGTGTTCACATTAGGAATGGACGCAAATACGTTTTGTATGAAGTCCCTGTCACCCACGTTGGGTGTGTAAATATGTATGGGAATGAATCACTTTGTAGTGGGGCTACATAATAATCGTATGTTCTATGTTTGTGCTGAGGGCGATTCGTTTCATTGTCCCGTTTACTGTCCGTCATATGTGCGTCAGTGAATGTTGTCCCCGTAAATGAAAAGGGGATGGATGATGGAGAGAGACCGCAACCCCGAGATGATTAACTGTCAAACTCAACTTATTCATCCGGAACATTGCGTATTTAAAAAAGAGGAACGAAAAGCAAAGGAAATGAAGAGAAGAGGGAGAGAGAGAAATCGAGGCGCGAAAAGAAGACAGTTTAGCCATTCATTTACCAACTCATCACTGCCGATCATTGCTTTATTCCACTGCTTGCTTTTTCAACATCCGATTCATCACCACGACAGCCAGCACTGAGGAATCCCAGGGTTCAGATTCATTCCAGCCATTGCCAGGACTTTCATGGTGAGGTCGTTTTGTTTTTGGGAAGGGGCACAATAACATTAGAGCCAGTATCAATACCGCCGGACTTTATTAACCTTGGACTTATTTATCATCACATTTCAATTGCTATATTTAACTATCTATGTTTGTATTTGAGTTCCATGTTTTTATTTATTGTTTAGGGGCAAGTGATGATTCTTTGTAAATATTTGTATATTCGTATTTTATATAGTAACTAGCAAAATACCCGCGCTTCGCAGCGGAGAAGTAGTGTGTTAAGGAGGTTATGAAAAAGTAAAGGAAACATTTTTAAAATAACGTAACATGATTGTCAATGTAATTGTGTTGTCATATACACACATATTATATATATATATATATATATATATATATATATACACACATATATTTTATATATATATACACATATGTTATATATATATATATATACACATATATTTTATATATTATATATATATATATATATATATATACACACATATATATATATATATATATATATATATATATATATATATATATATATATATATATATATATATATATATAATATACTAGCAAAATACCCGCGCTTCGCAGCGGAGAAGTAGTGTGTTAAAGAGGTTATGAAAAAGTAAAGGAAACATTTTAAAAATAACGTAACATGATTGTCAATGTAATTGTGTTGTCATTGTTATGAGTGTTGCTGTCATATATATATACATATACACATATACACACACATATACAGATATATTATATATACATATACACATATATTTTTTATATATATATTTTTTTATATATATATATATAATATATATATATATATATATATATACACATACATACATACATACATACATATACACACATAGATGCACTTACAATAACATAGAAATCAATATAAACAACATTAACATCATTATCATATTAGAATATGAAGTAATATATAAGAAGCACATTTCATATAAATATAAATTATTAAACAGTAAAATCTTCTTCTATAATTTGCTACCGTGGCTTTTCGTTGGTCTGTCCAGGATTTTAAATCACCTGTAGCTTGCAAACCGTTTCACCTATTCACTTGAAATCTGGTACACATATAATACGTCACGTCTGCTATCCGCTTTATGGGTGATGATTGTATTACTCTTTTTATGTTTATTTTATTTTAGAATCAACTCCTATCTGCGCACACCAGGGCGGCCGTGGGCAGATGCGTATGGTGTATTCACTCCATGTTATCGTGCATTGCGCTGTCACTGGTATTTTGATAAAAGAATTTGAACAATATATAAGAAGCGTATAAATTATTAAACAGTAAAACATTAACATTTAAGAAGTAAAGTTACATTGAGTACTACTGCAGTGCCTTCGGGTATACCTCATTTATTGTTTGCCCATTACATGCTTAAATGTATACATTTTTTGGTGTACCTACCCGAGAACACGCGACATATAACCGAGCGTGGGAGAAGCATGGATTTTAAACACGCGTTGAGTTCATCTGCTGGTCTCCCTCGTGGAATAACTGGTAATGTTTGACTAAAATGTACAGCGAGTAAAACGACATTACCTCCTTTTTTTTTTTTGCGATCTCTGAGATCTTGCTTTTTTCAGTTCAAGGCTTCATAAGCTCTTTTATGTGCCATGGTGTACTTAATAAGTACTAATTATCCCAAACCATCATCTTTGAATGTTGCAAGACTTTCGCCTTGTATGTAGATTGGGGTAATTACATTCATTGCATTCCTAGTCTGAATCACAATCTGATTGTATGGGTGGTTACCTGGCACTGTAGGGTTGCCACCCGTCCTTTAAAATACGGAATCGTGCCGCGTTTGAGAATGAAATTGCGCATCCCGTTTTGAATCAATACTGGACGGGATTTATCCCGTATTTTTTTTAGCATTTTTTTTTTAAAGCAGCGTGTCATGCAAATCATCCCACACGCATTTTATGAAGATGCCTCCTTTCCTACTTTTGATTGGGTAATACTTGATGTCATCGTTAGTTTGATTGGTCTTTTTAACTGTCCAGTGAGGAGGGCGTGTCTTTTAAGTAGAGTCTGGAAAGTGTTGGCACTGAGATGTGGCGTCATCGCCATAGTTGAAGCCCCTAACGTTGCGGTCAGCAAGTCGGCTAACATCCGCCATGTGCCGTCTTTCAGTTGCGAGAAGCAGATCATAGAATGGTTGAAACTGTTGCCCTTAACGTTGCGCCACGGCGTGTGGTTCGTTTATACCTCGTGTCTTCTCATTAAACTTTTATCTCGCGAATATGTTATTGCAATCCGCAGCGGGAGCGTTTCTATGAACTTAATTTAAACTTACGTTTTACACCGTGCTTTGTTTCCCTTATGAACATGCTTGTATGCTTCACTCGCTCCGTTCTCAATTGTTTAATTAATTTTTTGCTCTTCGCTGTTTCCGGCTGTTCCTCCATTTCCCCCTACTTCGTTCTTTTATCTCGCGAATATGTTATTGCAATCCTTAACGGGAGCGTTTCAATAAACTGATTGAAAATAGTTTTGCATTTACCTTTTTAGTAAAAGGCGAGCTTTTAAGCCTGAGAAATCACCCTGTAAATGCACACGTTTAATTGCACATGTGTTAATATGTATGCTTACACAGTATTAAAAGACAGTCAAAAATTAACGTCATTTACCTTCGTTCCCGCGTGTGACTCGTGCTGTAAATCTCTTCCTTGGTTTTAGTTCACGTGATTACGTAGGAGGCGTGATGACGCGATACGTGACTCCGCCTCCTCCATTACAGTGTATGGACAAAAAATATGTTCCAGTTATGACCATTACGCTTTGAATTTCGAAATGAAACCTGCCTAACTTTTGTAAGTAAGCTGTAAGGAATGAGCCTGCCAAATTTCAGCCTTCTACCTACACGGGAAGTTGGAGAATTAGTGATGAGTGAGTCAGTGAGTGAGTGAGTCAGTCAGTCAGTGAGGGCTTTGCCTTTTATTAGTATAGATTAGTCTCTGGTATCATTGGGACAGTGGTGTTTTGTGCGCACATATATACATTATTAAATATTTGTTTGTCCTTATCATTTACAATATATCCATTTTTGATTTTACATTCCTGTCTACTGTTTGCCAGTTATTTCGTCATTTGGGGGGAAAAAAAGAGCAACTTAATAATAATAATTCATTACATTTATATAGCACTTTTCTCAGTACTCAAAGCGCTATCCACACAGGGAGGAACTGGGAATCGAACCCACAATCTTCCACAGTCTCCTTACTGCAAAGCAACAGCACTACCACTGCGCCACCTGTGAGGACTTGTAAGGACTTATAACTTGTAACTTGTAAGGAGTACGGCTTGTTATTAGAGCAAGAAGCCTCAGGTTCTCCAAGGAATAGTCTTGGTAGTGTAGTGGCCGGTCTGGATAAGGGATCGGCCGTTACCACTTTATAGTTAAATAAATTACCCATCACCGTCACATATCGCCCTTCAGAATCAGATACTACATGTGATACTACAAATGAAATTGTTCTATGAATTAAGATTCCCACACCTCTAGTTGTCTTTGTATGGCTAGAGTGGAATATTTGGCCAGTCCGGTCTCTCTGCAGCCAAAACTGATCCTGGCTTAATAAGTGGGTTTCCTGTACAAATACTGTTTTAGTGTTTAGACTTGTTAGGTGAGAGAATACTTTCTTTCTCTTTAATTCGTGATTCAGGCCTTTAACATTCCAGCTTACAAAGTGAACTGTTTGGTCTTGGAGACATTGCTTCTGAACTTTTGTTGACATTTTGTAGTCTTGAATTAAGATAGCACATTATTACATATCATAGCTTTGACCTTAATTTCCAATTTTTCCAGAAGTTATTGCCATGAAGCCTATTGTTATTGAGAAAGAAGAAAAAACATTATTAACTGTAATGATTATAAGTATCCATCCATCCATCCATTATCCAACCTGCTATATCCTCACTACAGGGTCACGGGGGTCTGCTGGAACTGGTCCTGGCCGGCACGGGGCGCAGGGCAGGATGCGGACCCCGGGCAGGGCACCAGCCCACCGCAGATGATTATAAGTATTTAACTCACAAATACCAATGACTGTATTTTGTATTAATCATGCGGCAGAGAGCTATATGATTTATTACTTCTATATGAATTTGTTCTTCATTTAGGTAGAAAAAGAATTAAGCTTGTGCACAGAATTATATGATTAACTTACATTCTTTTATGAGAAAATGCTGACCTCTTCATACTAACAGAACACCCTGTGATATTATAAATCAATGTGATTGTTTCTTTACTCTTGTTTAATATTATAAGAAAACAAGTCACTTATGAATTAATAAATAAGGATTATTAATCTAATCAAACAAATATAATCTAATGTAGATATTAAAGCTATAAGAATGTAATCTCTTTATAACTAATGTAATGAACTATAAGAAACTGCTTAAATTGGTCTTGTGTGGGTATACTGAGAAGGGCGTATTCCTTAGGAATGCGAGTGCCTGATAACTCTGTATTTTAGTATACTCCTGTATGTGATAAATCATGATGTAACCGTAACTTATAGCAGTCTATGTATGCCATCGAAATGAACTGCTATGTTTTTTCTTCTCTCTTTGTCTAATGAACAAACTAGGTGATAAAAGAACAAAGAAATTGCTTTTTATTTTTAAATTGATGTTTTTCCCATTGTTTTTCTTCTTCAGCATTCACATGAGGGAATCGAACTATCAAGGGAAGGTTGGGCCGCCGTTGTCGACCAGGGGGCACATGCCCCTAATTATACTGTGTACAGTAATCCCTCGCTATATCGCGCTTCGCCTTTCGCGGCTTCACTCCATCGCGGATTTTATATGTAAGCATATTTAAATATATATCGCGGATTTTTTGCTGGTTCGCGGGTTTCTGAGGACAATGGGTCTTTTAATTTCTGGTACATGCTTCCTCAGTTGGTTTGCCCAGTTGATTTCATACAAGGGACGCTATTGGTGGATGGCTGAGAAGCTACCCAACTTACTTTTCTCTCTCTCTCTCTTGCGCTGACTCTCTCTGATCCTGACGTAGGGGGTGTGAGCAGGGGGGCTGTTCGCACACCTAGACGATACGGATGCTCGTCTAAAAATGCTGAAAGATTATCTTCACGTTGCTACCTTCTGTGTGAAGCTGCTTCATGAAGCGACATGCTGCACGGTGCTTCGCATACTTAAAAGCTCAAAGGGCACGTATTGATTTTTCTCTGTCTCTCTCTCTGCTCCTGACGGAGGGGGTGTGAGCTGCCGCCTTCAACAGCTTTGTGCCGCGGTGCTTTGCATACTTAAAAGCCAAACAGCCCTATTGATTTGTTTGCTTCACTCCTTTGAAGAGGAAGATATGTTTGCATTCTTTTAATTGTGAGACGGAACTGTCATCTCTGTCTTGTCATGGAGCACAGTTTAAACTTTTGAAAAAGAGACAAATGTTTGTTTGCAGTGTTTGAATAATGTTCCTGTCTCTCTACAACCTCCTGTGTTTCTGCGCAAATCTGTGACCCAAGCATGACAATATAAAAATAACCATATAAACATATGGTTTCTACTTCACGGATTTTCTTATTTCGCAGGTAGCTCTGGAACGCAGCCCCCGTGATGGAGGAGGGATTACTGTATATAAAGAGTTCAACTATAAAACGTAATAAGCTTCATATCTGAGTGTTTGGAGACCCTGGTGTTGTACTGAATTAGTGCTGTAGAAAAACAAACTACTGTCCAGCATGCTTATGTTTCCACTTCTCATATATATACAGTAAATACGTATATGTATACTGTATATGTAATATATATATATATATATATATATATATATATATATATATATATATATATATATATATATATATATATATATATGTACACATACACATACACATATATATATATATGTGTGTATGGCTTGGTATATATGTATACATTGTTACAAAGTCCACACTGAGCCATAGCAAGGTTTGGGGCAGCCACCCGTATAATTGGTATCCTGGCTGCAATATCATAAAAATGAATACAGCACTGATGTGCACAAAACCAAGTCCAAAACAGAACTGAGGCAACTGAGAAAGGTGGAGGCTTTTAAAGGAATTCCATGCCCAGCTTGAAGGTGGTGGGGTGCATTCAACCCTCTTATTTTGTCCATGCAGACCACACACGGGATATTCCACCTGAATACGAAGATGCCACTTCCGCCTCAGCTCTGAAGATGTCACTTCCTGTCCCGGCCCTGAGGACCACATCACTTCCACTTCCACCAACCTCCCTATAAAAACCGACTCCCTTCCTCTGTTAATCAGTTCTGTTTAGGACTCCGTTCTGTACATTGTTGTTTTGAATATTTTGCTTATTTTGCAGCCAAGGTCAAGTACACAGGTGGCTGCCCCAAACCTTTGTCTTGTGTCAAGGCATCTTATTTTACTATATATGTATTGTGATGGACGACCGGCTATGGACTCCGGTCGCCACCCCCAGGCCGCTAGGAGGAGCCCTCCGGACAGCAGGATGGTGCCCCGACTTCCAGCAGGGCCTCATGGACTCTGTAGTTTATACACACAGCCCTGCTGGATACCTTGGGGGCCACCGGGAGTCGCTGTATGGGTGGCTAGTGGGCTCTTGCGTGCCCTATAACCCGGGAGTGCGTCAGCATCACATGTCCGGAAGGAACAACGTGCTCCTGGGATGAAGAAGAGGACGGTTTGCCCTGACCCGGAAGGAAAACGGACTTGTGGGTTTGGCCAGGAACCACTTCCGGGTCAGGGGCTATAAAAGGACTATGGGAAGCCCAGTACACTGAGCTGAGCTGGGAGGTAGGGTGGCAAAGTGTCTGGGCGAGGAGGATTGGTTATTATAGAGAGTAGTTTATTGTTTATATGAGTGTGGAGTGGAGGGTGCTTGGTGCACTGTACGACAACAAAATAAATAGTGGTTGTACTTTTACCTCGTGTCTCGAGTGGTACCTGAGGGTGTTAGAGGTGGCTCCACGCCTCAACTGCTACAATATATATATATGTATATATATATATATATATATACTGTAAATATATATATTGTAGCAGATAAGCGTGTTGTCCACCTCTCGAACCCTCAGGTACCACTCTTCAGACCAGGTGATAATATAACAACTATTTATTTTGTTGTCATACAGTGCACAAAGCACTCCTTCCACCACACTCATTAACTAACAATAAACTCTTTCTCACTAATACTCCTCCTCTCCCAGACACGTCGCCACCCTACTTCCCAGCTCAGCTCAATGTTCTGGGCTTCCCAGAGTCCTTTTATATCCCCTGACCCGGAAGTGGCTCCAAGCCAAACCCACACGTCCGTTTTCCTTCCGGGTCAGGGCAAAGTCCTTTTCTTCATCCCGGGAGCACATCGCTTCTTCCAGTCACGTGACTGGGATGCACTCCCGGGTTATAGGGCATGCCAAAGCCCACTAGTCCCCCTACAGCGACACCTGGCGGCCCCCAAGGAATCCAGCAGGGCTGTGTCAAAACACTACAAAGTCCATGAGGCCCTGCTGGAACTCGGGGCACAAATATGCTGTCCGGAGGGCTCCTCCTAGCGGCCTGGGGGTGATGACCGGAGTCCATAGCCGGTCGTCTGTCACAGTCCCTCCCCCTTAGCAACGACCCGTGGGGCGGAGCGTTGATTCCCGCGAAGGACGTCTTCCTCCAGGAGAACGCTTTATCCGGACCGTGGTTCTGTTGTCGAGACCCCCCAGTGAACCTTGGGGGAACGGTGTATCTGGTATCCCACCGCTCCCCTGTCCTCCGGGGACAACTCCTCCACACATGGCCCGGTTGCCGGCAGTTGTAGCACCGCCGACGTCCTCCTGGTGGCCTCTCTTCCCGAGACCTGAAGCACCTTGGGAATTCAGTGAGCTCCACCCTGTCCTCCGCCAAGGAGGGTTTAACGGCCGCTTTGTTGCTCTTCTTTTCCCTGTTAGGAGACCCGCATTTCTGTGTGGGGATCTCCTGCTTTCTCTGGGGCTTGTGCACAACGTGAGGCTCTCTATGGCAAAGAGAGAGCCTCTTTGCTGTTTGCACGCCCGTTGTCCTATGTAAACTCGGAGGCGGCGTCATTAGTACCGTATCGCTCCGGGTAACAGCACTATTCAGCTGTCCCGGGACGATCGGTGCTTCCCCCGCCTCACCGGTAACCAACGGCAACCCCTTTATCACGCGAGTCGGGCTTTTAACGTCCGCCTTAGTCCCGAGCAGCATCTGATACCGCTGCTCCGGTTCTACCGGACAATTACCCGACCACTCCGTCATCGTGCCACATTCAACTGTCGGGCACACCGCGCTTTGGCAACCGCAACTTATTAAACGCGGTGCCGATTCACACTGCGTCCCCTTATTATATACGATACAGAGGGCACCTACCTGCACCGCTGCATTAATCGAGGCCGGGGCTTCACGGCCTAACCGCCGAAGGTATTCCTGTAGTTTCCTCAGCGGCGCTTCGACCGTGGCTCCCAGCTCCTCTAACCGTCTCCTCAGGTCCTCGATCCCCTGAAAGAAACCCAGTACGGGCTCGAGTATCTCTTCGAGATCCCGTATCATATAATCAGTTAATT